>NC_040036.1:19493608-19535820 GCF_003713205.1 Coffea eugenioides
TTTGAAAAAAAATATACAGTTAAACACATAAAAAATTAATTGCTACTGAACATTATAATTAAATGTTATAAAATTCCAATGATCCTATACCATTAATTATTTTAAATTCAATTATCAATAGTTTAGATTATGTGCCAACTACCATATTTTTTACCAGCCCAATGTTATTATTTGTAATTCCTACCCAATTCCTACATGGATGTGCACTACTTTTGCAAAAATTTCATCCTTAATTAATCAAATAAAAATAAAACAAAAAATGAGGGAAACATATGAAAATTGAGGGGAAAAAGAAGAAAATGCAAAAAAATCAACTAAAGATAATAATATAGAAAGAAAAAACCTTGAAAAGAAAAAAATTAAACTTACCAAGATGTTGGAAAACAACAAAAGTTGAAATTTTCAACTTGTTTACAATCTGCTAAAGATAATAACCTGATAATAATGGTGAAGACTTGAGAAAATCTTGTTGTGGATATTTGGGTTAAAAATGGTTAAGAAGAAAAAATTGAAAAAAAAAAATAAGAGAAGAACTTGATGTTTTAGTCAAGTAGAATTCTCAACAAACTTAAGTACAGTCTAGCGGTAAGATTGTCATATTTAAATTTGGAGACCTAGGTTCGAATCTTAGCTACACCATTCTTGATATTTTTTTGAAGAATTTAAAAAACCGCCGGTTCACGGTTCTTAACGGTTCGCACGGTTCTTCCGGTTCGTCCGGGTTTCAACGGTTCTCCATGAACTTCCGGCTTTAACATTAGACCGGACCGGTGACATGGCCAGTTCGCGGTCCAACCGGTCGAACCGGCCGGTCCGGCCCGGTTCTGAAAACATTGCTGATAAGTACTAGTACTAGCCCCGCGTGAATGGTCCAGCGGTAGCACCTCCTACTGGTGACCACTTGGTCCCAAGATCGAGTCTCTGCTCTGCTGGATTTCTCCGCGCACTTATCGTGCTTGGGTCAGGTTGGGGCGTCGGGCCCGGGCCACAGGGGATTAGTCGGGCCCCGTAAGAATTGATCTGGACACCGTTGTGTCGACAAAAAAAAAAAAAAAAAAGTACTAGTACTATTATTTATGAGCTGCAATTCCTTTTTTTTTTTTTCCTTCAAGGATGCTGGGACCATTTTATCTTAACGCATAAAACTACATAGATATTTCGGTCAGAAAACCATCAAAAGTAATTTTTTTTTTGTTTTGGCAATAGAAATTAACTTATCAATCTATTTTTTTTTTTTGTTTGCTTTAAGAATGTTAATACACTTGACACGTTTTCATTTTAATCAAAAAATATAAAGAGTCTACTGATTTGCCTTAAAATTTAGCAGTAATAATCTCCAATAAAAAAAAAAAAGCAACAATTTGTGTGGCAGGATTTGATGGTTTGTCATCACTCAAAGGGAATCACTTTTTACCTCGAACTTTTTGTCTAGAGAAAACTTGTTGTTATGTATCATTCTACAAGATAAAGGCGTGCTCAAGATTCAAAACGAGAAACGCATTAATTAGTTGAAGAAAAAAAGAAGCCAATTTGACACTGGAGACATACCTAAACCGTTGAACTCTGACTTATTTCGACCCAGAAACCATAATGAGA
Organism: Coffea eugenioides; assembly: GCF_003713205.1. Classification (NCBI taxonomy): domain Eukaryota; kingdom Viridiplantae; phylum Streptophyta; class Magnoliopsida; order Gentianales; family Rubiaceae; genus Coffea; species Coffea eugenioides. The sequence continues at coordinate 19,495,205 of NC_040036.1, forward strand.
AAGAAAAGAGAGAGACAAACCCTTTTAACGTAGTAAAAAAATCGATGTCCATTCCATGTAATTGCATCGGTACTATCCATGGAGAAATAAATCCAGGTGGATGGTATTTTATGTGCATTAATTAATTTATAAGGAGAGATTCATCTTCTCGCGAGTCGTGAAGCTAAATCACTTTTAGCGGAAGATTTAATTAATGCAACCCATTAGAAGAGTGTTAGTATTGAAAAATATAAAAATGTGAGTCGAAAATGTGTTCACCGCCGTGTGTGTGTGCGCGCGTGAATCCAAACTTTGATTACAAAGAAATACGAACTAGCAGACTCTTTCGTCCCCTTAATAAAATTCAGAAGGAAAAGAAGAAGCAAAATTATGGGTAATGCTTTGCGGAGACCAAAACCTTCTTTAAACCCTAATTATTTCTACCATTACTATTTGCAGTCTCGTGGAAAGCAAGAGACAGGCTTCTCGAATAAGAGTTGAAATTTGTGAAGCATGGGAGATAGAAGAAAAGAAGCAAAATGATGACCCCTTTTTTATGTAGACTTTAGAGAAGAGGAGGGGCCAGCAAAGTGGAATTCTTGTGTTGGTTGGATTGGAGGACTCCTCCTTTCCAACCTCACCAGCTAGCACACAAACGAAAGTGAGTAGTATTTCCACCCAATTCTTGCTATGAATGACGAAGACGACCAATGAATGCAATGGTCGTCGGACAAAATGACAAAAACGCCCTTTCCTTCCTTGATAGTAATATACTTACAACTAGGTAGTGTAGTAGTGGTTACGTGTCTCCATCGGAAAATATTTAGTAGCAGGGACTTGACTAGAGAGCAATAAGAGATTCCATTCTCATGCTATCTCAAATGAAAAGACGGAAAACAAAAGAGAGAGAGAGAGAGAGAGGGAGAAAAAAAATTGAAGGCAGGGACAAGAGATACCCTCATGAAGAAGGAGAGGGCCACGGACGATGTGCTTGTCATCACATGCAAGATGCTTCGGAACGATAGGGATCGTTTGGGGTCATCGTTAGTCATGATTCATCAGCCAAGGCAAAGGGAATCTCATAAATTATTATTGTTCATCATCGGATCCAAAATCAAAGCTGGCGACCCACCGCTGAATTCGCTGAATCTTCTGACTGAGTAAGAGGGAATGAAGAAAATTCTATCCTTACCAAATTAAAAAAGAAAGAAAGAAAGAAAAATTCTATGTATTCGCCCCGTTTTACTTATATCCAAGTGCAAAGATAATTAACATCAAAGTGAAAACTATACAGGGATCATTTGTCTATTATATCATTTGCATTAAAGCGGGCAATTCTGTACTAGTAGTTTTTAGTTGACCATGGAACAAAGTCAATGACAAATAAATGGTGAAAAAGGAAGGCAGGAATAGGATCGATAAACAAATATGCACTGCCGGTCCACTAGGGTTTATAAAAAAAAAAAATGTTGTGCGTAGATACCTTGACTTGGACGTAGATTTGCTTTGAACGAGAAGAGAGGAGATTACTGAAACAATGACCGTACTTTCCCTGGCTTTGTTGTTGTGGCAGTAATGGGGCGTTTTGAAAACTTGGGCATTTAGATCTATTTGTTTATCATTCTTCATTCTACGGCTACTGTTTGTCAAATATCCAAGTGTGAAACATTTTTATTGAATCACATCCATATGGTACAACAACAACAACAACGTATTTAGATGCTCTTTCTTGGATTCTATCATGGGGGGTGTCATGATGAACCAGAAGAAAACAACTGCTGTGATGCATTATGCTTTGTCCAACTTTGGGCCCTGTTTTGTCCCATTCCCTTACCACCATTTGTGCAATCGACACTCTCAGATTTTCATTTCTAATAGTAAATATGTTTGGAAGTGTTCATAATTGGCCGCAGGTAAGGGTAACGTTCAGACTTCCGACTGGTCTTGGATTTTGGTTAACTATCGAAAATCATCGGACCTAATGAGACGAGTTTTCATAAGTTTGAGTCCAACTCATTTAATTTGTTGCATATTTTTTTATGTATCGGCTGCTATTAGTACATATTTTTTCTTGAATGAAATTATATATTGTTTATAGAAGAATAGTTATGTAGTCGAATCGTAACTTGTTAAACTTTAAAAAAAAAAAGACCAAATTTTGTAGAATATGATAATCTGACAAATCCACCTGACCTCTTCAATTCTCTGTCTCTAACAAATTCACAGACAAAGGGCAAGGACACCGACCTTAGGCCTTGTTTGGACAGAAAAATTGTTACGTTTTCCGTGAACATATTTTCAATCATCTTTTTACCTTACATATATCAAATCGCTACAATGTTTTTTCTAAAAAAGAAAAAATTCAAAAAAATGCAATCCAAACAAGGCCTTATATTTTTTGAATGAATAAACTACTTTGTAAAATATCATGCCTTTTTATTGTAAAAATGTACAGATAATTTACTTAAAATTACGTAGCATTCAAAAAAATATTACACTATTTAGGGGCAGTTGATCTAACAACCATCCCTGTCTCACGTCCAAATGTCATACGGACTTTTTTTTTAATTTTTTCCCGGGATCTTTTCTTCGAAGTGACTTAACTGTGTTCATTATTGAATGGGGTGAACGTCTTTCTGGACATGTGTTTATAAATATTACATGGCATGATTAGTGTCAATGGAAGCAGGATTAAGAGGAATCTTATGCTCTTTGACCGTTCTTTTGGCCCTGCAATCTTACTCCTTTCCGCAGTCTACTCTATCCCCCCAAAATAGAAAATGTCCAATTCGCACGCTTTCAAATGCCCTTTCTTTACCCGTATATCAACTAAAAATCAAGTAAAAACGCCAGATTCGTGTACAGCAGGTAAAGGACCCTTTCTTTCTGAGAATATGTTTCCACTACAGTTTTCCGCCTTTTCACATTCCCTTTCCTCGTGCACTAGTGTTTTCTCTACCCTCATGACATTATCATAATACAACATTAATTTGAGGCCGCCCACCAACCAATCGTCCGCTCTAAAACATTGAACCCAACTACCCCATCCCAATGCCCAATAATAAAGTGAAATGCATTAGTGGTAGTTCAGGTAAATGAAAATTAAAGGAACAAAATTTTCAACTTTGTTTTTCAGCCCTTGTCTTGATTATACTATCATTACTTTGACATCCATAATACAAAGACTGTAACAGAACCAAGATACTCCATGCGTCTCACTTTGATAGTCCTGTTTTCCTTTTTCGTCTGTCCCAAATTGTAATTCAGTTTCCAATTGAAGAATATAGTTGTATTGTAATTTTTCTACCATATTTAATGAGAGTTGATTCTTTTTTTACCATCAATTCAAGTTTCCATAAAGTTGTACTCTAATTAATGTGAAAGTATTTTAGGAAAATAGCTACCTAAATTGATTGTTCCAACAAAATTAACTATTTTTTCTTAAACTGTGTAAAAAAAAAAATCAGAACTATCAAAGTGGGACGAAGGGAGTATATATTATTATCTCTCTTCTAATGATTCGTATTTTTGGATTTTTTTTTTCCATCCAAAAGGCCTAAAATGTCACGTGAAATGTAAATTCAAGAGAGGTCGGTGAGAAATTGTAAAAATATCAAAAGTGCAAAGTGAGTGATATTTTGTCATCAACACCGTATTGAGATTTACCCCCAAGCAAAATTTTGAGAACAATAAACAAGTAGAGCCAACAAGAAGGAACTAAACGCCGGACAACCGAAAGGATCCAAGAATAAAAATTTTACGTGGAGGAGAAGATTCCCTTGAAAAAAGCAATAATGGAATCTGATGGCTGTAAAAGCATGAACCCCCGCATCATCTCCCTTCTTGGAGTCCCAACCGTCCCAGCAACCAGTCCTTTTACTTTTTTTTTTCTTTCTTTCTTGGCCATTTTTTCCCCTGCATCCCAATTATTACGTTTACTCCCAACGCCACCTTGCAGCGGAAAAATCGCAGCCCATGTCCCAAAAATAAAAAAGGTGGATCCCGCTCATCTTCCCAAGATTCCTTCCTCTGATGGAATGCTAAAAATATGCTATGCTATGCTATCCGCTCTGCGTCGTCAATTTTCCCGGCCTAATTCATCTTCCAAGTGTCGCCTATGGCTTCTTCTCCTTTACTCTTCCAGAATCTTTTCTTATCTTCTCCTCTCTTTTCTTTTCTTTTCCTTTTTTTTTTTTTTTTTGTTGCTGGAAGCAAAAGATAACATAAAACCCATCTTCCTTCCTTTGCAAGCTAAAAAAACTGACGACTGACGACTGACGACTGTTCTGCTGCTCGACGCAATTCAATTTTGAACGTATTATTATTGATTTAGACGACATATATTGGTTACCAACTGCACAAGATCAGTAGTGTAAGACAGATGAAGGTATGCAAAGAATATTATATGTTTTTGGTTTCTGCAACTTGTGATTTGTGCAACTGAATCTAAATAAAGCTTCATCAAATCTACCTAAACTAAACTAAACTGCAAGATCTTGCTCGGTGGAGCATCCTCAGTTTTTTTTTTAAGGTGAGCGGGAGGATGATTATCCTTGGCTTCACATGACGCAATTTTTAGCTAGGAGATACTCACAATAAACCATGAAAAACTTCTTGATCCATCCTTTGGACTTTCTCATTTTTTTTTTGGGGATGTTACAAGCTGAGTACTTTCTATATTTTTTTAAATTAAATTTGTCAATCAAGTAATATTACAGAGTTGGCTAGAATGTAGCTTAGAAGCTTAGGCTAATCCACTTTTTTCTTTAGAACCATCAACATTAATGATAACAATAAAATTCGAATAAAAAAATTCTAAATATCTTAATTTATTTTTTAAAGTTCACATTTCTTACCGTGCTGACAGTGGATACATTATCACATGCATGGTCAATATAATAAAGTTTTAACTTATATATACATATATGTATTAATGGAGTTATGCATTTAAAACTACACATGGAATAAGCTAGAACAAAAAGATTAAATAAATAAATAAAGGAGCTAAAAGATCAAACACAACTATGACGCTAATTATTAAATTAAAAAAAGTCTGTGATGCCAGCCAAAGGGACGAATCCACGTGTTGTGAATCAAGTAGATGGACCTCGGCAAAATGTCCCTTTTGCGGGTCAATTGTAATTCTGATCTAGCACGGCAAAGATTCGAGGTGCTATGGAATGTGGATTCTTATATTATTCGCATTTTGACCGTATTCTCTGTCTGTTTCAGCGTGGGGATGCATGCTAACATATTCACTCTCTGCGTTTGTACAAATTTATAGCGAAGTATGGAGATATCTCCATTACTTGGATGCAAAATAAGGCTAAAAATTAGTGAAGTATGAAGATATATCTGAGAATTGTATCGGTGGACGATGGGTAAAAACTTTATAAACGATTTATAATTTTATAGGCATGCATTAACCTATAATTGTGATTGAAATTGAATTCAACCAATTTTTTTTAAAAATAAAGATGTATAAATTTGGATCGTTGTTTTGATAACCTATCACATTATATTAAATTGAAGCGCTCAAACACGCATCCCTTTACTTTTTAAAATTTTCGACATATAGGATAGACGAAGAAAACTTATAGTTGCGGAAACTAATGAAGAAGGAATTTATGACAATTTATTGTTACATAGTGTGTTATTTTTAACGCTTCAAAAAACTTGGTAAAGAACTCCACAAGTGCAGGACAAAGAACTAAAATTATTTTATTATCTTGCAAGTTTCTTTTTCCTTTTTCATTATTTATGATGGAAATTGGTTAGCAAACAAATTTCTGCATAGAACAAAGTAAAGAGATGCATTAAACACAATCAAGACTCGATTATTCTCAATTTGTCATTTTGCGGGGACTTGAGTATCTCTTTTGCTTGGAAATTAAGAATCTAGTACGCAATATTAATCTTAGTAATTCATTAACAAAAATAAAGAAATTTTACCGATCACTAGTAAGAATGTAATGTCTATAAAATAAAAAAATGGTTAAAAAAACGTAAAAAAACGTACCAACGTAATTTTTTTTTTTCATGAAAACTCACCATCCAAATGAATAATTTTTTATTTTTTAGTGTCGTGTGCCAATCACGCATGATGAAAATGTTAAAACATAAGTCATAAACGCCCACGAGATTCCAAGGAGGGCAATTTAGACTAATTACCCGACTTGGATGGAGGAATCTACCAGAAGATAACCAGAACTGGCTGGGTCAAAACCTCCGACTTTCATCTCTAATTAATTGCAGAGTAAAAGAAAATTTTTTTTTTTTAAAAAAAGAAATCCTAGAACAATTTGAAAAAATATGCGACGACGCGATAGTGGCAATATATAATTATATCCCAACTTTCTCGCTGTCAAAACCCAGCGTTGCTGTTTTTGAGAATCTTCCCTTCGCCTCTCCCCTCTCTCCTCTCTTTCTCAAGTCTAATCTTCACCGCTCTCTTATATAAACAGAAACCAGATATATATAGATCTTAAACACCATTTTTTTTTTTACTTTCCTTTTTGTTCAATGTTTTTTAGCTTAAATTCCCACAATCATAATCCAAAGATCTAGATTGAACAGAGGAAAATAGACGATCGATCTCGCATATACATATCGAAACAATACGACTGTGAGTAATTTAATTGGAAAATGGGTTCAATTCCGCCTGAACTGAGCTTGGATTTTCGGCCACCTTCAACGAGAACAGTAACAACCACCACCGTTACAGCTGCTGCATCAGAAGAACAGAGTTGTTGTTATGTCCCCAAGACGATCGACGAGCTGGTTGGACAAGTGTCAATGATCGGTAACGTAGCGGAGAAGCTGTTAAAGCTTGATGATTATGTGACGAAACTTGAAGATGAAATGAAGAAGATCGATGCTTTCAAACGTGAACTCCCTCTTTGTATGCTCCTCCTCAACGATGGTCGGTTCTCATTATCCTTTTTTTAAAAATTGTTTTCTTTTTTGATTCGTAGATGTCATGGGTCCTCCCTTTTACTCTTTCCTTTTCCTTCTGTTTCTGTTTGTGAATTTTAGAAAGGGGGGGGGGGGGGGGGAAGAAGAATGAACGACACTTTTTAAGATGAAAAGAAAGACCAAACGGGATTCTTGTTGTTGCTACAATTTTGTGGAGGAAATGAAATGTTTGTCCTGTTTTGATTTCACGAGCTATGTTGGAGATTGGAGGGAATACTGATGACGTTCTGGAGATGGGTTTAAGAGTTTGATGGTTTTGATTGAAGGGTTTATGATTTATTTATTAATTTTGGTTTGGGTTTTAGCAGTTCTGAATGACTTTGTGGTTGTTGTGGTTGCAGCAATTAGGACTTTGAAAGAGGAATCGACGAAGTATAAGACAATGGATGCTGGACCAGTGTTGGAAGAGTTCATTCCTCTCAAGAAAAATTGTGATGAAGATGAGAAATCGGAAATGGTTGTTGAGACCAGCAAAAAAGATAAGGACTCCAGAGAGAAGATGAGTTGGATGAGTTCTGTGCAGCTCTGGAATAGTGATAACCCTGCCTCCAAAAGTGATTTTGACATTAACGAGGCACATTCTAGACCAGAAACCAAAAAGGTACTTTATTAAATAACTGAATGCATATTGATTATGAAAGGTTCATGTTTGTTATTGTTAACAATATGTTTTGTTTTGGAAATTCAGAGAGTCGTGGAAGCAGAAATCCAGGAGGATTTGTTCGAGTCTTGTAAAAATGGGAGCGTAGCAAGGGCATTTGTGCCTTTCCAGGGGTGTTCTAGTCTTCCTGTGATGATAACAAGGAAGGAAAATGAGTATGAATTACCAGGAGTAGTACCTGGGCTTTCGCTTCAAACTCCTGGGACTAAGAAACTAAAGGAGGACATTGGCTCTGGCGGGTTAAATTCGAGAGTTGGTGGCAGCAGAGCTGTTTCTTGTTCTGTATCCAGCGTTCAGTCAAATGTAAGGGCGGCTGTGTCTCAGCAACAGCAGCAAACTTCTAGAAAGCAAAGAAGGTGTTGGTCACCAGAGTTGCATCGTAGGTTTGTCGATGCCCTGCAAAAGCTTGGAGGTTGTCAAGGTTAGAACTTGAACCCCTTGTTGCTGCTTTTGATGTGATTTAACGCGTAGTTTTGTCAGTGTTTTGTCATTTTGCTGCAACTGTTTTGTGCTGAATGTCAGGACTGAAATCTAGTGATAACATTAGAATACCGGGAAAGATCTATGTAAAACAGACAGCTATATTCCATTTGGATGATGTTGTGTGTCGTTTCTTGATTGCATTACTTCTAGGATGAATGTCGATATTGCTGAAGAGCTACACCACCTGTAAATCATAACTAGAGCACTTCATTAACACACACTGCTGTATTTTGCTGGAATTATGACTAATCCTCGTAGAATTGCCGTTGAGTATCTCTTGTACTTAGATTGTAGATTTTACCAAGTCTTTTGTTGATCACACTCGTGCCTCTAACTTGATTTTTGGAACCTCTGCAGCTGCTACGCCTAAGCAGATTAGAGAGCTTATGCAAGTCGATGGTCTCACAAATGATGAAGTTAAGAGTCATTTGCAAGTGAGTTTGAAAGTTAGATACACCTTCTTTTATCAGATTCTAACTTAATTTAGGCCATAAAGATAAAGTGATGCGATTTGTTTGGCTATTATGGTTTCAGAAATATCGACTTCACACTCGAAGACTTCCGACCACTACAGGCACGTCTACAAATCAACCTGTTGTTGTATTAGGAGCTTTATGGCTGCCCCAAGACCAGCATGGTGAATCATCAAAGCAGAGCAACTCACATTCTGGTTCTCCTCAGGGGCCTCTGCAGTTAGGTGGTGCCTCTAGAGGCACATCAATGACGGGGGGAGACAGCATGGAGGATGAAGAAGATGATAAATCAGAGAGCCACAGTTGGAAAAGTCACATTCGAACATCGCAAAGAACTAATGTATAGAAGATGTCCACCCTAAATTTGCGGATAGAAACAGATACTATAATGTTTTGCATACATATAAATTGATCTTGAAGAGTGGCTGTAAAATTTTGCAGGAATAGATATCCTTTTTGGCTTTTGAATTTTTGGGTGTTCGAGTACGATGTTGATGTCCATGTTTTGGTGCAAGGAACTCCGCGTATACTCCATTAGTTGAATTCTGAAGAAACTGAATCCCTCAGCAGAATATGAGTATTCTATTATGGATTGACAATTCTTTTTTTTAATAGTAATTCCGATTCCTTCGTCTATTTTATGACGCCACGGCTCTTTTTGTCTGAATGATGGGCTTTCTTTATGTAGCTTGTTGTGTGAAACTGTGAATTCTCATCTTCTTCTGTAGCAATCAATCTTTTAATTCATAGCGCATTATTATAGTACAAGTGATATTTGTTTATCTTTCAGTTGAAGAGACCCAGGGAGAAGTTTCTGGTGGACAGAAAGAAAAAAAAAAGGATGCCTTTTAAGACTGGGCAAGACCAAACCTTCAAGTAGCTTTTGTCTACCGCAAGGAAAGGCGTTGTTGGTCCACCGATATTGCTTGACCGGCAATTCCGTGGTATTAAAACGAACAGATTCTCGACTTTGCTGATTTGTTGATAAATTGACTTTTAAATCAGGAAGAAATAAATATATGGCCCAGATTTGATTTTCATGTCAATTCTGTCATCAACTTTCTTGCTTGCAGATTAGTTAATTTAGGCCAGGGTGGGGTGAGGAATAATGCAATCATACGCCCTGAATGGGCTATGCAGATTCCTAATTTGAATTTAATGATTATTCAAAGTCTTGGGTGTTGGGGAAGCGTTATCCAATAACCATATTGTAGGCCAAGATTATGATGATTTGCGATTAACAACACCCGTTGAGACACATTAACTTGAAAAAAAAGAATCATCGAATCTTGTTCTAGTTGCTTACCATTTTTTGTCGTAAGATTAAAGTGAATATGCCTTTTTTGTGTATAGTTCATTGCAGGTGAAAAAATTATGCGACATAATATTCCACCATCATCAGGCCTCAGCCAATTAATTATACCTTTCTCGGCTTTTTGGCCAAAAGCTCAAGAGCAGCAGAGCACCCCTTTCTATTCTAATCGGTTCACCGGACCAGGCCAAAGCCGATTGGAAGGAAGTTTTCAGGCTCTTTCAAACTTTTTGACCATGCAATCAAGTGCTCGTCCGAACCACTGGGCCAATGGCTAGTGGCAACCAGAAAGTCCCTCCTTGAGTTGTAGGTGGGGGTTCAAACCTCATTTGTAGCGAAAAGAGTCTAAGAGCTGTGCCATAGCACTCTCTTGGTCTAGTTGGGTCTGTATACCCATTAGCCCCTACAACAGTCTCCTTAGGCTCCCCCTCCCCCTAGATTAGGATAGAGTAGATTATACAAATGTATCGTTGCTGATAAAAAAAAAAAAATCAAGTGCTCGTCCGGGCACATTCTTTTAAGTCCATCGTCCCATCTTCCATTCTTCATAAAGTGTACGAAATTTCCGACCTCAACATTTTATGGTAACTATCTACTCCTCTCTAAGTGCGTAGTAAACCGTGCGGTTTAAAACGGAGAGAGCAACCCCCAGCAAAGAACCGGTTCAGAGGGTCAAATGTGTAAAATGGGTTAGGTTATAAACTCATCTTTGGTAAACTGCAGTACTAATCTGTTGATGTTGTGCTTATCCATTACAGACCAGATTGATGACAAAAAAAGCAGTCCCTTTCGATTTCACGAGACGAATAATAGCCCAAGAATCTTATAGTAGACAGGGATATCACGAGAGATCCCACTTGACAGTGCCGTTTTTACTACACTACAATAATGTTATTGGTTTTACAGTAGTAAGTGTTAAGAGGCGGTCTGGATAATGGATTAATAATTTGAAAAGATGGAACCGTCCATTGATTGGCTCCTCCTAGCGGCTGCTAATCCTCCACTAGTGAGTAGCGATGATATTCGCTTGGATTCGTTGCGTCTTCGACTCAACTGCTCCTGTCTTTTCTTCTAGTGCTTATTATTATATTTATGGATGCCCGGGAGGGCGAACATACGGAGAGATTTGGCTGGACAAAGTTCATTAATTATTCTGCTACATGCATGAAAAAATACTAGTGGGATAGCTTCTTCTTGTTACTACTCCACCGTACCTTGAAGCTTCCTTGTGCACATTTTAAAATGAAATGAAATAGTTATTGATTGCGAATATGCTTTGTAATTATATGAAGAAAAACAATTTGATTCTTTGTAATTGTAATTTTTTCCCCCCAAACGTTAACATTCTGCACCTACACTTATTCTTATAGTGTGGAGGGACTAATGGGAATTCCTTGCGAAGGATGCTATCAAGGGCAATATTACTAATTTTTTTCTAAGTGTAAGTGAAAGGATTTGAATTCAAAATTTCACACTTACACTCTCTTATTTCATATCGTCCAATCCATCCCTCTCCCAATGACAGGACGATATTGCTAATATTGCCAATGAGACATATTGACAGTTCAGGATCCTTTGACTCATCAAGTATCAGTTTTTGTCCCGCTTGATTAGCAAGTAATATACTAGGATGTTTTCGTGGACATAATTATGTAATGAGACACCTATAAATATCTCACTAAATGGTGTGTGAAGGGATTCAGTCCTCCGGATTACAAACTTTTGACATCTTCTCAAGTTGTTCAAATTAGTTCTTTTTTCTATTCCAATTTTTTTTGTAGGAAAAGGATAGTACGAGAATCGTTGACGATACCTTACATCGCATTGCTCCATAACAGCCAGCCGAACGTGGAAGAATTTTGATGAAATTGGGAGCTGGTGCATGACAGTTTTGATTCGATCCTTCCTCAGGCACCCCCATCAACAGGTCTACATGCCTTGTCTTGAATTCTTGATTCGCATCTCCGGCTATTGATAAGCAAACAAGCGGCGCATACATACGTACGTACAAGCGGATAAGTGTATACTTGAAAAACGAAAAGGGATGTGCATTTACGAGTTGGACCGCTTCCTCATTTGTCAGTTTCGATTAGAAGGAAAAAGTGTGAGAACATGCAAAGGCTAATGCATTTTGCTCCTCCTCCTTGTTCTTCTTTTCTTTCTTGTTTGGATCTTTTGATGCAAGGCATAATACATTTGCTAGAATCTGCAAAAGATCTTGGCATGAGTGACAAGACGAATCCCGTATTAAAAATTGGTGGGAGCAACTATTGAAATCTAGTACAACGGACTGATTAGTTTGGAGGATGTTGTATTGCTTATGTTACCCTCTCTGATAGAATCGTAAAGCCAATATTAATATTTTCTGTACTATTTGCTAGTCTCATTGTCGAAAAATCTCGACGCAACACAAAAGGCTACAGTAAATATGAGACCCTCCTTTGTCTCTGGTTTGTCATTTTGCAATGAAGATTGCTGCTTTGCTTTATTTCGACCGTTGACATTGACCGCACAGCGCTTTTATACAGTTTGTACTCGGAAAGTTCATGGTAAAATTTCTACCAACCAAAGAATCAAATTCAGTAATTTCTATCATGTCTTGAGAAACCTTTTTGAAATTTTTTTTAAAAAATTATTATTATAATATTATATATATATATATATAAAAGATAAAAATATAATTAAAAAATATTTCAAAAAAAAGTCCGATTGTCACCAAAACTGACAATCAAACAGGACCTTTGGTTATCATTATTGTGTCCAAGAACAATCGGCACTCAGTCTCAGTAGTGCTTGTCTGTCTTCACTTTCACATTCTACAGTCACTTGGTCTTCCTCAGGGTTTGCTCTCCGTTTCTAAATTGGTATCTTTTAGTTTTTTTTTTTTTTTTAAAGTGTATGTGATATCAAGGTATCAGTCGGGCTTTTTTCGGCGAGCTTTAAAGTAAGCTCAATTTCGACATACAAATTATATGATTTTTGGATTCAAACTTTTGGATTTCGGATTCATATTAAAAGATTCGGTTCAAGTTCAGTGCACACTATTATATGAGTTTTGAGCTCAAATTAGATTTGATTCAAACTCATCATTAAATACATAATTAATATAAATTTATATATAAATTATTAATATTTTAGATCGTAATATGTATAATTATCAGTTATAGATATTATTATATATATTTTACATATACAAGTATACTCATATATTAATCGGACTTTAATCAGGTCTGAATCTAGTATGATCCAAAATCGACTCAAATTTAATTTGAATTTAATATTTAGATTCAAACTCTACTTGATCCGGTTAAAGTTTATAAGCCTTTTCAGATCAAACGGGTGGAGTTCGGGCTAACCGGGCTCTGTTCACCGTCCTAAAGTGGTATCTTATGCCTTGTTTGGACAGCAATTTTCTAAAGAAAAATTGCTACATTTTCCGTGAACACATTTTTCAATCACCTTTTTACCTCACATATATCAAATTGTTACAGTAATTTTTCTACAAAAAATCTAGAAAAATGCAATCCAAACACAACCTTAGTTAATTGACTTGTAGGAAAAAAGATAGGTTGGTATTCGTATTCAAGATGATTACTTTTTCATCCCCTTCATCCATTGATTACTCATGTATTGGCAAATTGGTGGGCCCAAGGAACATGTACCAGAAAGTACGTTTCGCCTTGGAAACATGATGGTCCGATCGTATGGTTGGTCTGGCAAAGTGTTTCACGTATACTTTTCATTGAGACCGCCTACTAATTAGCCGAACAAGATAATGGTACTTGCAAAAGCACCTTTTGTGTAGAACAAGGGACACCACAAAATACTCGAGTCTTTATGGGTGAAAATTTAAGGATTTAAATTTTAAATTTTATTATTTTATCGTTAATATGTAGCTTTTTGAAATTTATACGAGTGCATAGGACGTATATTTGGTCCGACGGTGATTTAATTTACATCTGTTCTTTAATAGCCTAATTGATTCCTCTTAAAATAGATTAAAATAAAAGTAGATACTGACGATTGATGAAAAAAAAAAAAGGGGTTTAGAACAAGTGATAACATAACCTTTTTTTTTTTCTTTCTTTTTTAGGAAACGACGTCACCTTCAAGTTTCAACAACAAAGAGAGGACCTTTTTCGGTGAGAATTGAATGAGTTTCTAAGGCAAGGGGCAAAGATTAGTTCGCTTTTTCCACGTTAGACCGAGTCAAGCCAGCTCTAAATGGACAGACTTTTTCGCACTTTTCTCACATCCAACTTGTAGCTGTGGAGTTTTGGTGTAAACAACCCAAGCTGCACCCCCGGCAGGCAGAGACACAATCTTCGGCCCGTCTGTCTCCAATAATGCTAGCTAGTAGGTTCATCAAAACGAGCCGAAATTGGGTGTGTTGAAATTGGGCCAGGCCTAAACTTCATCTAATTCAAATGTGTCCAGCAGGAGATGGATAAGGAGCTAGTTCTCCTCCCCTGATGATTTTTGTCTGCGTCGTTACATGCAGAGAGAGACAAAAAGGCGGTAGAGCCACGTGTCACTGGTCTACAGTAGCTGAAACTACTAAGATCTCTCCTAGCCTTTAAAAAATGGGTCAAACCCATAACACAAGCAACGGTGGTCAGGTGTAAGAAAGGGGGGCCATTTTGGACACGGCATTTGTGGTATTAAATATAAAAAGTGGAAGATGCAGTTACTAGACTTGAGGAGAGAGCGGCAAATTCCCCGGCTCCAATAGCTCCGGCTGAGGCCTTAACCCCTTCCCCCCCCCACCCCCCGATAGAGTGACCAAATGCAATTTACATGAACTTGAAGTTGGGGAAGAAAAAGTACGATCAGGGGATTTTGTTCTTAAACAAGATCAACCAGGAGAATATCTTCAAATTCATTGACACCATTATTGAGTAACTCATACATACATATATATATATATATATATATATATACCAAAATGGCAAAGGCACGTCCCGACGAGAAATATCAATTACAAGGATGTGTGACAATTCAAGATCAACACTATAACAAGGACATCATTGCTTGCGGCGCTAGCGGCATCAATGCCTTCAAATTCAATGCAGATGCACCTGCATTTGTGCCCAGAGCGCCCGTGCCAGCTCCTCCTCCAGCATCTGTGCCCGTTTCGGGCTATTTCCTTCCCTGTTTCCCAATTTTTGGTGGGACTAACGGGACTGATTGGTTATTTCTTGGTGACCAGGATACCATTTCCTTGGTTTCGAAATCCAATGCCACCTCGCCCACGCAGCAATCTAAACATGTTCTCACTGAGGAGCTTCAAAAGAAAATTATCAAGCAGGTTTTCTTCTTCTTTTTTTTTTCCTTACATTTTTCTTTCTTTCTTTCTTTCTTTTTTTCTGGGCATAGCATTTCTTGTTGAGGGGTTTTTTTTTCTGTGTAATAGATGGAATATCAGTTCAGTGACATGAGCTTATTGGCAAATGATAACTTGGCCAAGCAGATTTACAAGGACCGTGAAGGCTATGGTAAGGATCATCAATCAATAAATAAGACTTTGCTCAGCCTGTAGCATCCCGTATTAACACTATATATAATAGCTATATATACGTTTTCTGATTAATGCCCATTTGCAACAGTTCCAATAGCTAATGTTGCATCGACCAAGAAAATTAAGTCCTTTGTTGGTAGTAATCATCAATTGCTGGCACAGGCTCTTTGGGCCTCTACAAAACTGGTTGGTTCTTTTATGTTATTGCTCTATCTTTTGCCCGAATACAACACAATAAAAGTAGCTACTGCCTTTCAATTGATCCTTTATGGAGTATATTAATATTTTTCGGCCTTTCAATTTCCGTGTTCCGCAACTAGGATGTAAGTAATGACGGTAAGAGGGTTAAACGTAAGGTGCCATTCACCGACAAAGTGAAAGAGGAGCTGCAGGTACGTACGAACCTGTTTTTCTCTGGTCTCTAATTTCTCAATTTTCTTTTTTTTTTTCAGTATTTTTCTGGGATCAAGGTTGTAATGGTTTGTTCACCTCTGTCTCATTACAGCTGCGGACTATTGTAGCTGAAAATCTACCTGATG
Organism: Coffea eugenioides; assembly: GCF_003713205.1. Taxonomy (NCBI): domain Eukaryota; kingdom Viridiplantae; phylum Streptophyta; class Magnoliopsida; order Gentianales; family Rubiaceae; genus Coffea; species Coffea eugenioides. The sequence continues at coordinate 19,511,145 of NC_040036.1, forward strand.
ATCACTCCCACCAAAACATTGAGAAAATTTTTAATGTGGCCGGATGGTGGGTTTTCAACCTCCTTTCCTTTCATCTATGGCAACATTACCGTAGCTCTAGTGCGCAATGGCATTAAATAGATGTATTTTTGTTCCGTCACAGCGTGAAAACGATTCGGATATGCCATCCTCAGGACCCTAATACTCGTTCGAAGGGAGATTTTATTATCAGTACTAAGGTACAGAAAAATCCAGTTTCGTTTGAATAGAGATGAATCTTCTTGATTGGACATTCAACAATGTGCTTGACTCTTGTGCTTTTTCTGGTGTGGGTCTCGAAAGCTTCATGCGTTAGTAGAGTTCGAGAATAGTGAATCAGCTGAGAGAGCGGTATGTTAATTCACTTTGACCTTGCTGTTGTTGTCTTTCTTCCTTTTTAGAAAATTTTTTTGGGGTCCCCTTTTTGCTCATTTTGCAGCATTTACCACCGGGATTTATCTCGTCAGGTTGAAAAACTCAATGACCAAAAGAATTGGAGAAAAGGCCTACGCGTCAGGTGCTTGCTAAGACGATCGGTACGTTTAATCAACCGGTTATTTGACTACCACATCTCTAATTCTCGTGTTCTTTTCCCCTACCACATGAATTTGAGGTTTCTTGTATAAATGGGACTTTTTGCAGCCAAAGTCCGTCCTGAAGAGCAAGAAGTCAGAGTTTGATGGTCTTTTAGATGATGATGAGACACCACCAGGATCCAGCGTAGTATCACCTGAACTGTCTCCTCGCCCAATTATCTCGGATTCACCTCCAGAAAATAACGTTAGTTCCCTTCTTCTTATACCGCTGAAGTTTTTACACCTTGTTGGCAATTGAACTGAATGTCCATCTTCAACATAAAGCTCGGTTCATAAAATAGTATACTTGCATAAGCCACTTTGCCGTAGCCAATGCGTCCATAATCATCTTTCAACATTATATATTACTATATCACAGTCATTCTTCGAGAACATCTTGGCGGTTTAATTTCCTCCGCGCATGCTAAAACAACCAGGGCACTGTTATTCTTGAAGCAAATGGCAGTGCAAAAGCTAATGATTTTTAGCTTTGATAAATTTTGTGAAGGGTTATGAAAGTTCAGGCGCATCAAAGACGAAAGCATGGAACAAAGGGCGTGGCAAACCTCGACACCGTCTTACCAGTAGTCACAGTGGGCGCGGCTTGCTCTCCTTGTCACCACAGTCGAATAACGGCATCTTCATCCTTGGAGAGGCACCATTGACAAGGCAAAATGCAAAGGGTCCTAAAATGCCAGACGGAACCAGGGGTTTTACCATGGGCAGGGGGAAGCCAATCAGTGTCTCTGTTCCCATCCAGACTTGTCAAGCTGTGGTGTAATTGATGCTTTTTCTACCCAATTTTGCAGCATTACCACTCTTAGCTAAGTGTACAAAAGTTTGGCAACTTTTTTTTTTTTTTTGGCTGGAGAGCTAAAGAAAATGTAGTCAATCAACAATTGTACGAGGACTGTTCAGCCATCTACCAATAAGCACAGCTGCACGAATACATCATGGCATGCGAGAATCAAGATGATTACCAAGCTGCACCAAAGCTTTATTTATCTCAGCTTTCCCTTGGTTTGGGAAATATGTGTCTTAAGAAAATGATATTCCCTCCCCCTCTAATTGTGCCAAAAAAAAAAGAAAGAAGAAGTTTGTGTTGTTCATTCTATTATTCTTTATGAGAATAAAAGATTGTATTTAATTTGTTTCCATAAAACATTATTGTTAATCTTTGAGAAATGTAAGTTTCTCAGTTTTGTTCTCGTATCACAGAATGGCACATGCTGCTGCTCTCTTGCTTTCTATACTAGCCAGAAATATATCATTTGCCTTTTATTGCTATATACTTCCGGTTGCTTTCAATGGGGCTTGACGGGCAAAATGAATCGTTTTTCATCTAAACTTCTTTTGATTTCCCAATTTGCCATCTGGGCTTTATAGTTTTCTAATAAGAGTCCTACAGTTAAATTATTCATCAAATTCTTGACACAGTTTTCACGTAATATGCACGAAGATAGCAAATTCAAATTGATATTATTGATTTTGGAGAAAGTTATGAGCTTAGACGGCATGAATTATTATCGTTCCTTGACTAAGTAGGTCACCATAAGACGCATGATTCTTATATCTTGTCATGTGGTGGATGAATTTAAGTATTGGTCTTGTTCCTTCTCACATAACCTTTGATCGCACTATTGTTTTTTTTGGTACATGTTTTTGCCATCTACTTTTATCGTTGACTTGCAAAAGATTCCTTACAGTGTTAGCACGATAGTGTTGGAAGAGGGGCAGGTCCTGCAACAATTCTGACAGTTCATGGCCAAGAAAATATAAGATTCAGATTTTATCTCGTACCTTATTTTTAACACCAAGTGTGGGGCTCACGAAATTTTGTTCTATAATTACACGTTGTTGAAAGTGAGTTACGCCGTGTGTATTTTGCACAAAACCGCCCTGAACATTTTCCTGGTAACCGTTCGGACCCTTGTCCGATAGTTTTCTGATATTCTTTACATCATTGCAACACACGATTTAAATGTGGTATGTTTATTATTCTAGTTCTCTAACTGAGTTGAGTGCTACCTTTTTATCTAGTAACAAACAGCACTTCAGAATCCTGATGATCTCAGTGAGATATATAGCCTAAGCAAAAATCGTACACCTGGAGTTTCTTTCAAGAAAACCCGGCACTGTACATTGTATTGCCATTTTTCTGCAGTGAATTCTTTATCCATTGCTCCTGCTTGCTGGCTTTTTTGTCACCTTTATTGGTGTAGTAGTGGAGCTCTTTAGGTTTTATAAATCCCTCGACCTTATCCTACTTAATTGAATAAAGACTCGATTGACTTACAATGGCTCTGGATCTATCATTAAGGGTTAGCCAGTTTCCTTGAACTTGGAAAAATCATCTTTTATTGAGGAAGGTCTTATCTGATTAATTTGTAGGACAGGAAATGTTTACACACTGTCTGACTAAAAACATTACACCAGATCCCAATGGAAATACAGTCATCCACATTCTTAGACATACTTGTGCTTGAGGTAAGGTTGTATGACGTGATGTGATCATAAAATAGCACGCGCGGTTTCATTAACTTTAACCTTGGAAATTTGTTTATTCTCGACAAATTTCTCATCCAAAATCCAAATTTTTTGTACTGACTGCCAAAAAAAATTTCCACTGTGTTTGAAGAATATTTTTTTCTGCCTTAATCTCTGCCTTGCTAAATCCTCTTTTCTTAGAAGTGCTTACAATTTCCCGGCATTATCTAATCCTCCTCCAGCTGATGAATTGCAATAGACGAAATCTGATTGAAAGTTATTATGGTGCACCTATCTTCAGTAATATATTGACTAAACAACAAACTGAGGCTACATGGCCACTAGACAGTCAGGACATAGTGGTAAGACCACTCCATAACCTCCCACCAATAATCAAACTCCAATAGCCGTTGTTTCTCTTATATAAACTGCAGCATCATCTTATTGCACTCACCACTGACTGCCTGCTCAAAATATCTGATATTCAAAAGCTATGGCCAGTAAAACCTTGTCCTACCTTGGTATCTTCTTCTGTATGATGTTCTTGTTTGAGCCCTTAGCTAATGGCCAACTTGATTATAACTTTTATGATGATTTGTGTCCTAACTTGCCTATGATGGTTCGTTGGGGTGTTTGGGCAGCTCTGAGAAATGATACCAGAATGGCTGCATCCCTGCTTCGTTTGCATTTCCATGATTGTTTCGTGAATGTAATTCCCATTACAAATGAGATCATTTTCACCTGATTATGTCTGTGCATGCTTTTCATGGTTCGCCATAAGCACCTGACTATGTCTATGGATACTTTTCATGGTTCGGTTTCGATCAAGTTTGTGGCAACCGATCAATCTTATTTTGAAGGAGGGATAACCATTCTTGGTACCATGTACTGGCGGTTACAGCTATTACATGCGAAGAATTCTTTTTCTTTACCCATAAAGTAGAACAAGAAAAGGCCGTGGTTTTTATTTATCAGCTGCACTTTTCTCTTAACAGAATCCTCTACAAGTAGGCCCTTAATAGTTCATTTTCTAGCTGGTGCTAAAGCTAGTAGCATTTTGCCTATTTGTGTAAGTAACAGAATTCTCCAGCCCCGTTTCTAACAGCATTCCTGTAATTTATGTTGTATTTCCAATTTCCCATCCTTTGACTCCACAAAAAATACTGAAATCATGCAGACAACACCTTTCCTTCTGCATTCAGTTTAGAAGGTATCCATTCAAAGTCCAAATAGGAAGAAAGTATGTTTTCCACTAGAAGTAACACGAAGGAAAGAATTATGTAGGTTGGAGTTGCTCAATAGTGCAACTTAAAAATTTCTAGTGAACAATAAAAAGTCCAGGAAATACAAAGTACGCATTTGCAATTTGAAAGTACAGTGTTTTTAGTTCAATGAGAACATGTTATACAAACAATTTCTCTTTAGTTGTCTGACCAAGCTAAAATAATTGGGTGAACAAGATATGTTAGTCTTCACAGCTAAAGACTCTTGCATTTGTGCATGGATTAGGGAAACATCCAATGGAGTTATGCAATTGATTGTCCAGATTATGTTAGAAGGAATAGTTCAGTTTGATTTACTTGACAAATTGCAACATGACAAAATTTATAGTTGTCCGGTGCATTTAAACGCCAAAGACTACTTCATCATGAAATGTTATAGATTGCTTAATGCTGATAGAACAGAATGTTCTATACAGGGTTGTGATGGTTCAGTGCTTCTTGATGATACTCCAAATTTCAAAGGCGAGAAGAATGCTTTGCCGAACCGAAATTCAGCTCGAGGATTTGAGGTCATTGAGAGCATTAAAGCAGATGTTGAAAGAGCTTGCCCGTCAATTGTATCATGTGCTGACATATTAGCTCTTGCAGCTAGAGAAGCTGTCATTCTGGTAAGGATCAAAGTTTTAGTCGAAGTCAAGCATGCTCATTCCACATCCACTGACTAAAGTTTCCCTAATACACTTTTTTTTAATTCATTATTTAGTCAGAAGGGCCTTTCTGGCCTGTTTCCTTGGGTCGCAGAGATGCATTAACAGCAAGTACGAAAGCAGCAAATGAGCAGCTACCAACGCCTTTTGAGTCTCTAGATAACATTGTTGCAAAGTTTGCATCAAATGGTCTCGACTTAAGAGATGTGGTAGTTCTCTCCGGTAGTATTACTAGATCCGCTTCTCTCAATTCTGATTTTCAAGAATGATATCTCAATTGCTTTCTGATTCCTCTATATGCTTGATCTAGATAAGCTCATTGTTTCTTTGCGATCTATATGTACACAGGAGCACATACTCTTGGTTATGCTCAATGTTTCACATTCAAGAGGAGACTGTTTGACTTCAAAGGCTCCGGTAAGCCAGATCCCCTATTGGATGCTTCAATGGTTGCATCCCTGCAAGGCACTTGTCCAAATGTAGACGAATCAAATAGCAAGCTAGCTCCTCTGGATGTCCAGACGGTTTACAAATTCGATAATGCATATTACAAAAACCTGATGACCAACACGGGGCTCCTGGAATCTGATCAAGCATTAATGGGGAATCCAAAAACAGCAGAGATGGTTAACTTTTATAGCACGTACCCCTATCTTTACTCGAGAGATTTTGCAGCATCCATGGTGAAGCTTGGAAATATTGGGGTGCTCACGGGCCAAGACGGACAAATCCGCAAGAAATGTGGTTCTGTAAACTACTACTACTAAAAGATTATGCTAGAGGCCTGGAATGAAAAGGGCAAGTAGGTCTGCTTGTATTGAAACTTATTACTACTTTAAAGCTCTAGTTGTGGATGACTGCAAGAATAAGTATTATGTTCTTAACGACAGGATAGAATATTAGTGGATAGATATCTATGATTTAACATTAACTTAACCCCTAAGAAGCATTAAAAGCGGCAATCAACATAATTACCTTTTTCTTTCCCTTGATAAAGCACTAATGGAACTTTTTCTTCATAAAAAACCAAAAATGAAGAGTGATGAAGATATCTAACTTACCCCAGTTCTCCGCCTTAATTAGCTAATTTTTATAGTTGCATCAACTTGCGCGTGCTTCTTTATCGTGCTTAAATTTTTAATCCATGATTGACGTCGTTATGGTTAAGGCGTCCAATCTTTTGGTTTGATGCTGTGTTAGTAATACTTATGTGAACTACTTACATAGTCACTGCTCTCATTGCCATGCAAGGGAGGTTACTAAAACGAAAACATAACTCGAAAGTTCGTTTCTTTCAATCATAACAAGGTCTCCAACACGAACCTGTACGTACAATTTGGTCAAAATTTATCACAGTGAGTGTCCAGAACTGAAGTTTGGAAGTTTGTGATTTGCAGAAAAGAGAGAATAAGAGTGGAAAGCATATAAATTCAAGAGAAAGCAGACAAGAAAAAACCGGTACCCGATATGAGAAAACAGAAATAAGTAGCAAAGCCCGGACCACTGATCCGGACTGACTAAACCTTCGTACTATTCAATATTCTGGATTCATGGGTATCTCTGTTGTTATTGTCTCCGTCTGACTAATAAAACAGAAGCATCTCTCTCTCTCTCTCTCTCTCAGTGCATGCAATCTTGTGCCATACATAAACTTTTTGTGCTCAAGATTAAAAAGTTTGCTATACATACATGATACATGACATGGGTATATTCATAGTGGCTATATGGCCGCCTCGCAAACCCCCCGGCGTTTCGATTCCTGAGTGCTTGACTGATCTCTCGGCTTTCGTATCATCCTAATTTTCTTTGATTTATCGCCTTTGAAGCTTTCTCATTGGCTTCATACCTTAACACACAACCAAGCCTACATAGCAATTTCAGAATATGGTAAGGAGAACGAGTACTCTTTGTGTGTATTTGGAAGTTGAAAAGACGAGAGTCACAAAATAGCAGTACCAATTATTTTTAGTCAGAAAGTTTCAGCCATTTATTCCTGCCTCCTCGTATATATATATATAGTATTAGACAAAGTAATCCTTGAAAAAAGCGGGGGAAGGTTGGGCATTGTTCTCTCTTTTTTTTTTTCCCTTGTCTTTACTAGGATACTCGAGCAAGTAGGAAATCCGATTTAATAACCAGTTGTTCTGCATTAGACATTTACTGCATTAGGGGACACAACATTGATGACCTGAAAGGGTTGGTTTCAGAACTAAGAAGGAGAGAAGTAAAACATTATTCTCTCTTGGAAGCTGGCAACGGCCAAAGTACAACCAGCTGCACTTTTTTTTTTTTTTTTCTTTTTTGATACTGTAGCTTCCTACGCTATAGGAAGGGGAGGGCTTGAAGAGGTCCAATGATAATTCGGAGGGAGCCGAACCATCGCCGAACCAGATGGGTGTACTAATGCATTGGTGGTGGCCACCAAATCTTAATGCATGTGGTTATAAGCAGTTGCACTTCACTGGTGCATGACATCCTTCGATTTTTTATACCAAAGTGTACCGAGTAGAGTGGATCCCTTTAGTACGTAGGTGTGATTCTCTCCTTCTCACCTCTCTGGTATAGGTTAGACCAAGAATAAGAACAAGAATTGATTATTGACAAAATATATATATATATATTATAATTTTTTTTCCTCACAAAGATAGAAGCTTTCTTCTAGTGATCTATTAATCACACTTAATTAAGCAGGCCACTCTCCAATCTCTCCCCTTGGATTGAAGCTTGGCTGACTACGACTCTTTTTCATTTTGTATTTCCCATGTACTGCATTAATTATGAATTACACCTTCCCTCTCAATAAAAAAAAAGTATCGTGCTTTTCATTTTGGAATGTTTCAAAATATTTGTTATCTTATTAAAATTAAAATTATTTTTTATCTTGGAATGTTTCAATGAGTTATCCTAGCATTTATCATTCAAATTTGAATTTTAAATTTTTAAGAATAATTTTAAAAATAAATTCACTGATATCACCATCGAGTGGAGTCATTATTTATAAAAGGTCGAAATTTTGAAATACCACGGACAACTTGGGACGAGGGTAGTAATTACACGTGGGGAGAAATATAATCCTGAGGTCCGAAGCGGTACTACAACAGTCTCATCAGTGGTCCCAACTCCCAACCAAACTAAGAAACCTGGGAAATAAAACAGAGGACGAGCAGAGTAACAGAGAAAAGAAGAGAATCGATCGAATCCCAATTTGTCGGAGACTTGGCTTTCATTTCAAAGCAGGCATTAAAGGTCGAATATATACCATCCCAATTCCCATAGTCAAGATCCAACGATTACTAAAGTAATTAGTTACCAAAAGAATTTTAAAATTTTATTTGAACGTTGATCCAAGGGATCAAAACTTTATTGCATTCTAAAAAATCTGTCAACTTTTCTAAAAAGTTTACCTGCGAGTGCATAGGCATTCGTTTGAATCAGTGAGTTCAGTCACTTCGAATTTTTCTTGAATATTTCTTACGTTTTTTTCTTTCCAACATAGAGTAGAAATAAATCTAAAATAGATACTATCGTGTCAAAAAAAATAAAATAAAATAAATTCCCGTACCCAAGCAAACCGCAGCATGCAGCGTCCATCTCCATCTCGGCTGATAGAATGATGGTAATTCTCTTTTGGCGTTTGTCAATTTGACACCGTACCATCTTTGTCAAAAGCCGTTTCGCACAGTTCTCATTGTACCCGTGAAAAGGTCCCTGAGAAATATAATTATACCATTAACAACAATCCCATTACACCTATATACCTTACCTTTCTTCTTGCCCTCTTCCTTTTCTAATCCTCTGTGATTAAACAAAACCGCCTCGAATTACTTGTTCCTTCGTCAATTTTTTCCCCCGTCTCTTGCTCATATTCAATCGGTAAAAATACAAAGAAAGAAAATAACTCGGCTTTGTAAAAACTCTAGACTTAGACGCGCGAATTAAGCACTTGTGTAATCTTTTCTAGGCCACAGGGTGCTCGCATCAGAATGTCCACTCCGCCACCACTATTAGACCCTTTTGTGCAACAGCAACCGCCGCCAATGGTGGTGGCTGCTCAGCAGCAAGCCTATGCAGCTCATTCGGGTCACGGGTCAGTTGGACCAGTAATTGCGGTTTTGGCCGTGATAAGCATACTTGGTGCGCTTGCTGTTATGATAGGTAGGCTGTGTTCCGGGCGGGGGGTATTCGGTCATGGGCCGCACTATGACTTCGAAAGCTGGGTTGAAGCTAAGTGTTCCGCTTGTGTAGATGGCCGTGTCGATTCTCCGGTGCCACGACGGATGTTGGCGGCAGAACACCGCAGTAGCAGCTCTTCCGGCGATGCCATCCCGGTGGCCGCGAGGGGAGTAGAAGCAGCTGATCAAGAAATGAACCAGGAGGATCAAGAGACTACATCTCATCATCCTACGCATAATCCACAGCCACATCCAAGAGCTGAGGCTTGATTTTTTATTTTTTTTGCCCTTTTTGAGTGTGCAGTCCAGTCTCCTCACTTTTGGTAGCTTAATTTTCCTGGTTGTTTCAATATTCATATAGTTTCATGCTAGAAGCACATATTTTTTCACTCTATGTGAAAGTTTTTTTTCTAACGTAATTATTAGGTGATTTAGCTTGCTTTCTTCATTTTTTTTAAAAAAAGTTTAATCTATCAATTTTTTCCTTTCCATTTAACGCTAGGAAATTTGAGTATATTTGTTGTGGGATTATTTTTTACAATTACGGCGTATGTATGTGAAAAAGGGAGGAGGAAGTTATTAGTCATATGATTTCAAACTTTTTTTTTTAGTATAAAAGAATTTTCTATCAGAATTTCCCCTTCAACTGTTAGTCGAATGATTTAAATTCTGAATCTAGAGAATAGATTCTAAAAGCTCCCATTAGAACGGTCCTAGTGATTGCTTATATGTTATTATCATTTGCTAATCCTCTTCCTTTTTTTTTTTTTTTTTTAGAATAAGAATCGATTAAGCACATTATTTGCACACTTAAAAGTCGCCTACTACTAAGAGCCCATTTATTTGGCGTTGCGATGCTTTTAGTAAAAATGTAATTTTAAATGTTAAAAAGTACTTTTGAAGCATTTTGTTAATATCATTTTATAAAATTAGAAGTGAAACTTTTGGTATTAAAAGCACAAATTTGGTGATTTAAAAAATAAAATATTAAATTTAATCATTTTATCTTATATTATCAACTAAATAAAGAAATAAATATATTTTAAAAATTTCAAATTACATATTATCCAATATAATTAGTACTTATAGAATTATATCTCCAAACAATATATTTAAAAGTACTTAAACACATAATAAGCATTTTTATTAAAAAAAATACTTTTTAATCAGGTACCGCAACTCCAAACGGATCTTAAGTAGTATTTGAGGAGTCGAACATGCGATTAGTAGTTTAGTTTATTTTAAGATTATTCTTTTTGTAAAGGATTAAGATTTAAAATTATAGATAGCTAGCCAAAGAATTTGTTCCTTTTTCCCTGAGTTGATAATATAAAAAGAATTCGAAACCGGTTTGATAATATATAGTAAAGAAATGAGAGTCCCTTGTTTAATTTCCTGGTTCATGAATATACCATACCGATCAGTACCAAGTTTCCAACATCATGAACCTGCTTTTTGAGCTGCACAAAGCATCCATAGATTCTAAAAGTGCCAAAATGATAGAGAGCCCTGCAGATAATTCAACACCAAAAGTCAATTTTTCATCAATAATTGCCAAAAAATTTCCCCACTTTTTTCTAACAAAAGTGGGTGGGGGAGCGGTGGAGTGCGCACTTTGATCTAATATAATAACCATATACTCCGCCAACAAGTGCATTTTATGTGCCGCATTAACCCTTTTGCCTTCTCTTTTGCAAATGTCATTATGGTTTCGAATGTGCTCTTTTGGAAGATTGCATGATGACAATGATAGCTTATGCTATAGTTTGAGCAAAATTGCTCTGTTGAATTTTTGTGATTTGAAGTGGAATTATGCCACTTTGTAGTGCTAAATGCACTCTTGTAAAGATAGGAGCCTTTGCTCCAAAAGTGTAAAGCTTTCTCAAGTTATAAAATTCTATCGTTTCGGAAAAAAAAAAATTAACCCTTTTGCCTTCTCTTTTTCATCTCAATCATCATTTTCTCAATCAAGTCAACAAAGAAACAAAAAGGAGGGAATAATACCGGTTGAATTGACGAAGGTAGCCTCGGGTCAGGACGATCAGGTCACGTGGTCCGGACAATTCTGCTTGCATACTCGACCACGTGACGAGTCAGCTTTTGTCGGGTACAAGAGTACATTGCAGCCCGCCCAATGGGCCACAAACTAGGCGGATCCCATCCGTCTGCGTCTGCGTCTTATTAGCAGATCATAAATATTCCATTCTCTTAGGACCCTCGCTCTTCGCTTTTTGCTACATTCTTTGGGTCAAGACAACGTATAAGAGGTACGTTGTGTACTCACAATTTGAATTATATATAACTCTATATAAGGAATTTTTTCAAACAGTGGTGGTTTGAATTACAACTCTGTATTCAACAGTGGTTTAATAAGCACCGATTTTCCTGCTTGTTCGAGCATCGACGAATTGTGCTAGAGCATTAACTTTTCTGCTCATTTGAGTTAAAGCAGTGTGTTTGCGAACTGTGATACTCGAATTAGACTCTCTCTGAGTTGGTTTTGCAAATGTCCCTTCAAACCATAGTGAGCTTATTTTCAATGATGTTACCATCCTTTTGTGTGCACGAGAACTGCAAGTCTGCAACAAAAATATTAGAGGAACTTACCCCAAAAAAAAAAAAATATGGAGAAAACGAAAAGAGAAATGGGCCAAACAAAAACCCCATTGAGGAATAAAAAATTCACTTGAAGAATGGGCCACGTAAAGCCCACACACTAGGGATTATACCCGCGCGTGGTAACGTATATATCTTGAAAGTTGTGACAGAGTTCTGTGCTCAAGAGTTACACACATCTGGCTTTTCAGACTGAAGTGGGCTGGTGATCCTGTCTACTTGCTCCCTTCACCAAAGTAGGCTTTCGAGTATTAACGAGTGATAACCCGAGGTACTTTTAAAATTTAAGAAAAAAAAATTAAAAAACGCCTTTGGTCGAGCGGTTATCACGTAATTTTCAGCAACTTTGATGGCTTTTGTATTTGTTGGTTTTGTTGGCTTTTCGGCAATTCCATTTGCATCAGTCTTTGGCAGTTCCTTATGTCATTAGAATTAGCCTTAGTAGTCCTTCATTTTTCGCTAATGCCATTTCTTGTTTCTGCCTTACTCAGGAGACCAAAGATGCATGTTATAGTTGAGTGGTTTCTTTGTAATTTATTTGTTCTTTGTTCCTCTTTGTTTGCATCATTTTTGCCTAATTGTGATCCGCAGAGATAGGCCATCTTAGCTATTCTTGAGTATTAGTTTAGCCTTAGTTTTGTCTTATTTTTCAGTTATGCCATTCCTTTTTTCCTTCGTTCAAGCTGCATGCTATAGTTGCTTGATTGTTTGGTAATTTTGTTGTCTTCTGACCCTATTTTTTGTTGACTCATTGTTCACTTTTGTGGATGCCTCACTTTTTGTTTCTACATGTTTCTTTGAAACCCTCCTCTTCTTCGTTGGAAAATTGCCATTTTGACTTTGAGTAATCTACTGTTTTGTACTTTTGATTTGTTCATGTCATTTGAAAACCTATTAGAGAGATGAGAATTCCCACATTTTCCTTCCTCTTAATCATGATGCTTGTTAAATTTTTCCCATTTTTACTTTTATTCATGCTTATTTATATTCTTTTATTTTACTAAATATCCGATGCCTTTTATATTCTTTGTTGCCTACATTCCTTACATCTAACTATACAATCAATATATTTATGTGATTTAATGTTATTATATACCTTTTTATTTAGGCTCTTTAAGTTGGAATGTTGAATTTAGTGATATTTTTTACTTTTTAAACAAAATTTAAAAGTTAGTCTTGTATTTTTAGTACAAAGTTAATTTTGTGGTTAATTATTTGCTTTTGAAGTATTCTGTAAATGCACAATTATTGAGGAAATAATTAATAAATTATTGTTGGCTTAACATGAAATAAAATTGTTAAGTGTTCTGTAAAGACACAATTATTGAGGAAATAATTAATAAATTATTATTGGCATTAGTGACTTTAAAAAATGAATTTTATTACTGTGACATGAAATAAAATTGTTTGCCAAAAAGATCAATGCATATATTGCAAAAAAATGAAATAAAATGAAATAAAATAGTGTTCTGTAAAATTGTTGAATGCAGTGGTTGTTTAGCATGTTCAGGAGTAGCTTTTGACGGCACGATTCCTAAAAATTGAACAGCAGAAAAAGAAAAAAAAAAGAGAGAGAGAAGTCCAACATTGTTATCACAAATAACCAAAATCAGTTAAGGTGTCAAGGGTTTGGACTTAAAATGGTTTCTAATCCTACTACTTTTTAAAACATACAATTATAAAGATATATTAGTCTATATATCCATATTTACTCTATATAATTATTACAAATTTTTAATGCCCTTGTTTTTATTCTTATTCTTTTCATTCTATAAAAAAGAATAATTAGTTTGTTATTTACTAATAGCTTGGATATCTAATAACAATTGCAGGATAACCGCTCGACAAAAAAACACTGTTTATAGGGCAACTCTCACTTTTATATTGTTAAATAAATATCCATATTTAATGTATATATATAATTATTATAAAATTTTTAGCATATTCATTTTTCATAATGGCTCAAAATTGCTTTAAATTGAAAAGCAATGTTGTATTATTCTTTTAGTCAAACATGCAAGATTAATTAGATTGTTTCTTACATTAAAAAAATTAAAGTACTTTAAATTTCAAAAACAATGTATAATACATGGATCTTAATGTGGATTAATGATCTAATATTAGTGAGCGGCATTTTACAAAAATATGAAAGAAAAATAATTGTTGTGATTATATTGATTGAATGTTTTAATTTGTGCAAAAAAAAAAAGGAAATAGGCCCATATTTATGGAATTTAGTGAGTAATAGAGATATACATAAATATAGACGGGTATCTTCTAAATTAATATATACATTCAAATCATCAGACTAATAATTTAGACATCACAACAAATGTGACATTGCAATGTGTTTTCAATATAGTATTTATTAACATTATAGTACAACAAATAATCCTTCCAATATTCACAAACATATTACTTATATGCCACCCAACCAATTTACCGCACTATTATTTTATAATTCAAGTCAGACTTATAATAATTATATAACTCTCTACGTTATAAAAAATATATAACGATTAAAAATTAAATAATTTAACACGGGAAATATTAGCGCTCTGCGCAACGCGCAGGCGTCTCACTAGTAACAAAATAAAAGAGAGAGCCAAAGCTAGGATTGAAAAAACGCCTCTTACTTTCCTAATTCAAAGACGACAAAGTTCTGCATGAGAATAAAAAAAGGCGGCCATTGACCGAAAGCGAGAGGCAATTTCTTTCCGATCGCTTCTTGTAAGAGTTAGCGGGCAAGCCAGCCCAAGGCCAACCGGCCTTCGCGTAAAACTAGCTGTACTTTAGTTGTCTCCCCCCAAAGGGCTCTTTCTCTCCCACTTCTGAGAAACCCCCACTCTCCTTTCGACCTATCTCCATGTCCTATATACATCCCACAATCCCCCAAGCCACCTCACAAACCAAACATTCTACTTCTCTACAAGTTTTATCCAGTATCAACTCTCTCTTTTTCCAAAATGGCGTCCAAGTCTCAGTCAAATTTCCATGATTTCTTGCCTCTTATGGCTGAGAAGCTAGGTGGGGATGGACTGATTGGTGAGCTGTGCCATGGGTTTCAGCTATTAATGGATAGTGATAAAGGGGTCATCACATTCGAGAGTCTGAAGAGGAATTCTGCTCTCTTGGGATTACAAGACTTAAATGATGAAGATCTGAGGAGTATGCTTGAAGAAGGAGATTTTGATGGAGATGGGGCTCTCAATCAAATGGAGTTCTGCGTGCTCATGTTCAGATTGAGTCCTGAGTTGATGGAGCAGTTTCAGTTTTTGTCAGAAGAAGCTCTTCAACAGGAGTTCAACGATCATGACTTTGTCTTGTAATTTACCACTTCTGTTCAACACAATTCTTGATCATTAATTGTACAAGTTTGGATTTTTATGTGAGAATATACAACAGTTAAATGACGAAACAAATTTATTCAACCCATTTAATTTGAATTTGTTTTGGGTTATACATTTTTCGCTGATTGATTAATAATTTTCTTGATATGAGATTGACTTTTGAGATCTCTAGATAACAGAAAGGGAAAAAAAAATCAAATATAGGAAGCTCTTCAAATTTACTAATTTAGTAGTAATTTTCTTTGCAAGTCTTGCCTGTAAAGCCTATAGTATGATGAATTCCAATTGCATGACTCCTTTGTGGCAGTTGCTCAATAGTTCCTTTTAACTCTTTTGCATTTTCCTTTTTTTCGCTTGGCACAGTAGCTGGTGGCATATCATTCAGCTCCCCAACCGTGTTCCAAAACGGTTCGCTTATTAGTCAAAAACTCCGACGAATCCACCATTGTTTTTGGTTTCCCAAATGGATCCTTTATCATCTTACATTATGTACAGGCATTCTTGTCTTAACTAATTCGAAATCATTGGTGTACACTTTAGAAACATGAATGGCAATATTTAAGTGTTCAGAGCTTGATGCTGGAAAGTTCTGCAGATGAACCAAATGTCTCCACCTTGCCAATTTGGCACTTTTTGTATCCAGGTGGTACTAGTTGTCGTATATCTGTTAGTTTCTCGGTTAATATTTTCCTGATATTTCCTGGTTTTAACTTCTGCAATGTAACATGCGTCATGACTGTTTGCGAGACAAGTACTTAAAAGCAAATTGAAACGTTTATACTTAGTTTATCTAAGGACGTTATGAGCAATTGTTACCACTTAATGAATTTGACAGCATGTAATTTAGTTGTTGTCTGCATTCAGTATTTCAGTTGTTTTCAGATTTTGCTCGTTCATCTTATGAGTTAGTTCCTCGAAGAAGATTGCGCAGAAGTTCTTTGCTATTGGGACTCCAACAATTGTAGTACTCTTTGCTCGTCCATTGTGTAGATTTTAGCTACATTTCCATAATATGTCTACTAATTACGTAGTATCTTTTCTAGAAAACTTTAGTGCATTCTATCGTCTATGCCTGGTAAATGTCTGTGATGCATCTGTCTATCTTCAACTTCTTATTAGATAACCTTGTTAAAAACCTGCTCATTGCTAAAAGTTCTGTTTTCATCAACATATTTTGATATTAACTTTTCAAAACCATCTGTTACGACTAGCGATTTTGTTGCTCTGGGATCATTTAGGGATGGTGAGAGCATAGAATGAAAGGGGTTAAAAGGTCCAGGTATCTCTGGTGACCTGTAATTAGACATTTAGTGCAAAAATGTCCCAAGATAAATGTGGCATTTACGTGGCTAAAAGATCATTTGTCTTGCCAGTTGATGATTGACATTTAGGAAATCTTGTGTACTACTTACCAGGCATCAAGCTTGGATGGGAATCAACGCCTGGTATTAATGACCTATTTCCTGGAATCCAACCTTACCAATGTGGAAGGCCCCAAAAAAGTGACATTGAAGGTGGTCCTCTGAATGGCTCGTTGTGGTTGAATTAACAGCCCAGCTTAGCAGGTCAATTTGGATTTATGCTTAGCAAATGGACCCTGTCAAAAATAACGGCTGGAAAAGAAACATGTCCTCTTGAGGGCTAATTGAATGAATCTTAAAAGGGTTCCTAATCCTGACACCATTACTACCATCACCGGAAACTGTATTAAATCAGTGCCATGGGATTATTGAGTTCAAGCGTATTGATCCAATGTGCCACAAACAGTGCATGCATCATCCTTTGAAGTTTGGAATGTTTCTGAAAAAATCCTCCGGAAGCTTGGGAGTAAAATTGACCATTCCATGGGATACAACGGAAGCGAATCCTGGAAATCAAACTGACTTTTCATGTGTACATGAGGAACGGATCGTTGATCTGCTTTCGAGTATAGTGATTGTCAAACTTAAATTACTCAGGTTACTGATTTTTTGTTCTTCGTAAGGCAAGAAATTTTGTGTGGTAGATTTTGATTTTGAACCAAGAAATTTTGGGAGTTGTTCCCCTTTTACATATGAAGGTGTAGATTTGCTCAGAAAGATCGAGTAGCTGGTAAATCTGGACAAGCTGAAAGAGAATGTTCTTGGTAATCTGAGGCTGCTATTGAGTTATGTTCAAGGTTTCCTTCTTCATGTTGGTGTGACACCAGTTATTGCACAGGAAATTCGACTTGCTTTCTCCCAAGGCTCCAAGGATTGTTTCGAGTGCTTTGACTTCATATTTGGAGCTGTTTAGGGGCTTCTTAGCCACCATTGGATTCAGGGTTGTGAATCATCTGTCATTTTTTTGAGCAAATGTTACATGAAAATTTTAACTGCACCCGGCAGGAGGTTCTTAGGAGTGTCAAAACAGCCTAGACGAGATCAAAGTGATGCGCACCAGCATATAATAGTTTATGGCGCCTATTACAAGTGATGTTCGGTGGAGAGAAGAATATAGCCTGACATTGGGCATTACTGCATTGGAATCACATTTACTGGTGCTGTAACATTCTGTCATGTAAATGTTTATGCTAGTCAAAGGTGTAAAGATGAGATGCTTGAGCTAAAACCTTAAAATGCTAGGTTACTTGTGTTTCCTCTTCTTACCATATTAAACTTGTAAATTATCTTTGAGGAACTCAGTTTGTATATCTCAAAAGTTGAAAGAGTGGAGCTGCAAAGATGTGCATGCAGATCATTTGAATTGATCATGAATTTCATCTGCTCTTTTAAATTAATATAATATACAGATGATGACTGGAGAAGTCCTATAACTGATTATCATGACAGCTACGGAAAAATATCGAGTGGTACCTAAAATATGTGACGTATGGGGCGAGAATGTGACTCCTTCCTTGCTGTATGAGCCTGCAACTCTAGGGCATCCTTCAGCTCCTCAATCTTCAAGAAAGAAAAAAAAAATAAAAATTGGAGTTTTGGACCCCACGTCTAGGATATTATCTAGGGATATGAATCCTTATGCAAGACTCATCATTTCTCGACTCAAATGTTGCCAAGCAACTAGACAGCGAGGGGAGTAGAAAAGTTGGCCAAAACAAGACAGGAGGAACTAAAGGGAGGAACATATTATTAAAGTATTATCTGACTTTTGCCGTAAGGAAGCAAGAATGAACAGTATCTTGAGTGCTGGCAACCTTGTTGAATTCTTGAATAAAAAGCGATATTGTGTTCATGGCAATGTGGGCCTTTCTTCTAGATCATGGAGACCAGAAATGCAGAAACAGAGGCACGGCAGTTGTGCCAACTGCCAAATGCCAAAGAAAAGAAATTCCCATCTTTGATTAGTGATCACTACTGATTTCATGCACCACCACCATGGAATTGCCTCTGTCTCTGTGGTGGTGACCCCTCAATAGATGTCGTATCCATTCATGGGCTGGTCCCATAGATAAAAATTGCATTAAATTAATTGGGAAAAACAAAACAGAAAGAAAAATTCCATATCAATTTCATTACGGGAAAGTGTTTTGCTTCAATGAAAGTAATGCTCACCAACTCGGATTCAGCATCCAAACACGGCAAATGTTAGGCAAGAGTACTAAATGTGAAACCTGCTGATGTTTCACTACTACTTAAAAACGAATTTCCATGTTAAGCCAGTTTTTAGAAATCTGTCCACATCTCTCT
Organism: Coffea eugenioides; assembly: GCF_003713205.1. Lineage (NCBI taxonomy): Eukaryota > Viridiplantae > Streptophyta > Magnoliopsida > Gentianales > Rubiaceae > Coffea > Coffea eugenioides. The sequence continues at coordinate 19,529,961 of NC_040036.1, forward strand.
CCAATATTTGACAAGTAGTTTACTTGTAGGAAGTCTAGAAGATCTAATAGTGTAAATTTTGAGCTTTGGTCAGCCTTGCAAGCCATGGTGCGTCATCTTTGCGAATCTCTTGTCCACCAAAAGTCAAATTACCATCAACCAACCAGTGGTCCAAATTCAAATAATTGGATCAAGGAAAGATTTATCTCAAGAGAGAAAGAGAAACATGAAAAGGGAATACACCAAAATTACACTACCGCTACAGCTATTTAATTTTTTTTTGTTTCAGTCTTTTCCACCCTTGTCATCAACATCATCATTTCCCATACCCTTGAAAAATTCGGTCAAACAAAACCAGACATCTTATAGGCCAGCTTGCAGGATTCCGAAAACCTGATTGGTCCACAGACCCAAAGCACTTTCATATAATTATCCACACGTTTTACACTCTAAACGAGCTCTCAACATAATTAGACAGAAAAAAAAAAGTAGATTAAGCTGGCATTATCTGGACAGCCACTTCCTTTCTTTTTTTTTTCTTTTTTGTTTTTCTAGCAATGAAAATGATGATGATGATGAGCGTGACAACAATATATCATCATTGCAGGGTCACCCACCCCTCTCGCTTGTGCAAAACTCCTTTACTAAGTAGCAAGTATTATTGTGTTACTATTATTCTCCTGTTGTTTTCTTTCTTTGACCGTAATCCACCAGTACGCATGGGCATGGCCACATGACCCGTCGGGAACGCTCGTCTGAGTCCTTGGCGTTGATTGGGAAATGGGAATGGGATGACCCCCAAAAATTTTGTTCATTGGGAACACAATTTATTCCTGTTAATCCTATCCTTATCCCTTGCTTAATTCCAATTTGGGCAATCAATCCAATCTTCTTTTTTTTTTTTTGTCGATACGATAGACCTACAATTATTCTATGCTACAGAAAAGGGAGGACCTGGAGAGATCAAGAAAAAATCAGAGGGGACTGAACCACTTACCGGACCAGACGAGTGCACCCGTAGTGGCTTGCCACATTTTGTGACCAATGGTGGGAGGCAGGATTTGATCTCCTTATCTTCCACCCAACCAACTTTGGTGGTGGCCACTGAGCTAAGCTCAGTGGTTCAATCAATCCCATCCCATAGGTGACATCTGCCCATTAGGACGCCTATCATTCCTATGGTTAGCTAAGATGGGTTTTAGGTGGTGTCATTTTTGGGAAAAAAATGAAATGAAATGATTCAATTATCAGTAATAGATCACTTCAGTATTGCTAACATTTGATGCTCATTAACAATCTTTCCCTTCCATAAATAAAAGCAAGCATTATATCCTTTCTTACTATATCGCATTGAATTGTATATTTCAAGATGTGTCCATATATATATATATATATATATATATATCTTATTTGCTTGATTTTTACATCTATTTTTGAGGCATGAATGTATTAGTATGCACACCTTAGTTATCTCAGAAGCATGATTCCTCAAAAGGTTGTAAACATAATCAATTGCATTTATCTGAAGCCCTAAACGTACCCATGCATTTAAAGTAATTTCTAAATGTCTTTTTTTATGCGGAGTTTCTAAATTTATTATATCCAGCTCTCCTACATTGATAGTAATTTATAAATTTCTTATGCCCGTGTGTGGAAAGTAACTTTTAAATTTCTCTTTTTTAGACATAAATTGCCTTGTTTGGATTGCGATTTTCCGTCGTAAAATTACGTCGTTTTCCGTTATCACATTTCCCTAATACCTTTTTTCCTCACATACATCAAATCGCTACAGTAATTTTTTCATGAAAAATCATGAAAAATGCAATCCAAACACAACAAATTATCTAGCTCTCATGTAGTAATAATACTAGATCTAACTTTGCAGGGGCGTGCTACTACACTTCGATAGTTATACTACGCATGCTTTAAATTTTTTGTGTAGGTACAAATTTAAATCCTTACCTGCAACTAAGTATGCATCTTATACTTTTCCTTGTAGCCAATTCCTCCTTTAAGGTGAGTCGGTTCAATTTTACTCAGCAAGTATGCTAAATGATACTTAATAACTAGTCTAAACACCCGTGTTATGCATGGTGGTGTCATTCAAAGTAAGAAATCTTTTCCAAAATAATTAATAGGTGGGATTTGTTTAACAATAGTTCAAAGTATGATAAAATATGTACATCATTTATGAATTGCCATTTTGATGAAAGTTGGCTCCTAAAATAAAAATAAAAATGTATAGTAGAAAATGATCTATATATGGATAAAAAATGGATGTAATAGCATGCTTAATTTGATTTGAAAATGAAATAATTACAAATATTATGCATTCGATTTAATAATGTTATATGAATGCACAAACATTTTTCATACCAATCAACTTTTAGTATGAAAGTCAATATTGGGGATTAATTAACTCTATTGAATTTTGTGAAGTTTGTATTACAAATGAGGAGGGACAATCTTTATATGAATTAATGCATTGGTTGAGTAATGTACTTCTATTTTCTTGAGAATTAAGAGCACACGGAATTCGAAATTAGTGTTTTTTTTTACATTGTTTTATAAATAGTACTTTTATATAAACAAACGTGCATAAAAAATTTCTTATGAATTATACATATCTATTTTGCAGATTAAGATGCAAGTTACCAGCGAAATTTCTAATTCTATATAGCTAAGATGGCAAAGTGGTATTGGTAACTATCACTTTGCTTAGGTGGTCAAGGTTGTCCAAGTATCTATACTATATATAAAACCTGAGGAAGGGCTTTAATATTACGTTTAACATTTTATCGTTACTTTATGAACTTTATGAACTTCCTTTTTCATCTTTATAAAAGCTACTTTTACTTTAATTACTTATAACTATCTATCACTATTTTTACTTTTAACTATTTAAGTATATATTTTCAACATAACTACTCCTAAACATTATAACTACCAAGATAAAATTATTTTATGAAAGATATTTAAAAGATTAAAGTTTACTTCAGCAATAAAAATTTTATTCAAAATATATGATCATAAATAGTATGTATTTTCTGATTGCACACCCATTGGGTGTGCATTGAGCACTAGTGTTAATAATACCCATTTGTGCATTACCGATTTTGGCTAACAAACATGCCCTTATTAACGCAATCCCACATTCCAAACGCCATCGTTACCTGTAAGATTCCATTCACTAAATAAATGTATTTAGTTAGTTATTAGTCCACTAATCACTACTGGTGACCAATTTTCACTAATCCGTATTGCCCCCATTATAAATACAGGCCTTGGTTCATCCCTTCCTTCTCCTCTCTGGTCCTCTCTCTATCACTCTCTCTATTCTACTCGAAACGATTTTCAACGCATTTGGGACCAAATTCTCCACAGCGTCGATTTCATGGCGACTAAGGTCTATATTGTGTGAGTATATTCAACTTCATTTTCTTTTGTCTCTGAGTTTGATTTAGTCGGATGGTTATATTACTGATAACGTCGATAAATAGATGCTCTTGGGAATCAATCGTGGTGCATTTCTTTTTGAATAGAAGGGTTTGGATTTCGATGACCTAATATGCAAAATATTTAGGGAGGTACAGTTTGTAAAACTCTAGAATTTTTAATTGTTTACTTGAGTTGTGCTATATGAAAATCATCAATGTTATGCGAAGTAATCTGTTTATAGTAATAACTAGTTTGTTGTAATTCTGGTAAGATTATGATTTTGTTGGAATTTCTGCAGAGGTTTTGGGGGAACGGAAGTGATAAAAATGCCGATGATCAGCTTCAGCATTTTCTATCATCGTATTTGTTTTATCCAGTTTTAAAATTCTAATTGTATTGAGCGTTCTATTTGATATTTCATCTATGAAGTATGGATAAATCAGGCAGGATTACAGATTCATGATTTTGATTTTGTACTTTTAATACCATGGACCTTGTTTTAAAGTAGCTTTTCTTAAGCAATAGATCAACGACGAGGAAGTGTTAGTGACATTGCAGAATTGTTTACAAAGATGATTCTTGTGGTAATCTCATGTCTACTTGATGCAGCAGATAAACTAAAAGTAATCTGATCTTTCTGATGATGTATATCTGCTTGATGCAACTACAGGGAATCTCTGATGAATGTTTGCGGCTTTTATGCTCTAGAAATCATGATCTTTTGATAGTTTAATCAGTGGACCTGCCTTTTTATTTCATCGAGCTATTGGTTATCTACGTGGAGTCCTTGTATTTGTTGCTCTGTTTGCAGAATATATGGTTATGCATATAGAATTGTTTTAAAGTATTTTTAGGAGATGCAATATGGTCTATAGCATTAATATAGAAGAAACAGGACGGTATTTGGTGACTTTGGTATCCTGCATGCTGGATACTTGACCGAGTACTTGATCATGTTTGAAGACATTAAAACATTCTTGTGATTCTGGTTTTAATCTTTGGGTTTCCTGCAATGTCTGCGTGCATTACGTGATCTGCTCTTCAAGTTTGTTTTTCTGCTAAGTCCTCATTTTAGTAGCACATAGTGTGGGATCATCCAATGTAAGCTGAATTCTGGATGGAGCCTTGAGAAATTTGGTGAATCTCCTTTACAAACCGGAGAATGTATTATCATGCACCAACATGGCTAATGCTTAAGAGATGTTCACATTTTTCTCTTTTTTGTTTATCTCATTGTTTGTCGTCTTCTGCTGGGTGTTCCCGAGATGTGTGGTGATTTTGCATGTGTTTTGCTTGGAAAAGTACTGTCTAAATCATTGATTTTTTTGGTGTTTTACACGGTTGACCAGGTTAGGTAGTTTGATTTAATAATGAGTTGGCATGGGATAGTAGTATAAGAGAATTACACAGCAATTCCTTTTGCATAGCTCTTCTTTCTAGCTTACTAGTAGTTTGACTAGATTATTGGGTAATCCACTTTCATTTCTCTGTAGGTACTATTCTATGTATGGACATGTGGAGAAATTAGCAGAAGCAATAAAGAAAGGGGCATCATGTGTTGAAGGAGTTGAAGCCAAAATGTGGCAGGTTGGTGATATTGTCGCATCATTTTTTTTTCACAGATAGGCAAAACACAAATATCACCTGAGTCTATATAATGTGCTCCTGCAGTGTTGTTGATGAACTTTAGAGTCACTGCTTAGGTGTAACATGTTCATCTGTTATAGTTTTTTCAGTTATTAGTTGCATTGTGCTTGCTGTTCTTAACAACACATTGTCCTAGGTGCTCTGCTCTTATGATTTCCATGTTATTCTTCCTTGTCATGTGTTACGCTCACGCATGCTTAAGTTTGAGCTTTTTTCATCTGGTAGAAAGTTTCTTCAATTAGTTAAAATTCTGTTGAGATATAGTTTTTTTGGTTGCATTGGTGTCTGGGGGTATCAATAGATGGTATGAAAAATCCTTGATGTTCTTTGGAACATGTTGGGGGATATGACTGAAATGATTAGCTATTGATTGGCATGGCCATCCAACTTGAGGAGTATCATCAATCTCCACAAGTACATTATTTGTAAAATTTTTAAACTTCTGCTCATTTATGTAAGAGATGTGTTGATTGCCTTCATTATAGTCCATTATCGCATCCAATTCTAGAAAGTTGCTTTTTCTCATTGGAGATATGTTACAAATTTAGTCTGTTTGGCACAGGTTGCTGAGACCTTGCCACAGGAGGTCCTTTCCAAAATGAGTGCGCCTCCAAAGAGTGATGTGCCTATTATATCACCTCATCAACTTTCTGAGGCTGATGGATTTGTTTTTGGCTTCCCGACAAGGTTTGGAATGATGGCAGCTCAATTCAAAGCATTTCTTGATGCTACTGGAGGCCAATGGAGGACACAGCAGCTTGCTGGGAAGCCGGCTGGTATTTTCTACAGCACTGGG